>NC_050443.1:135966445-136006445 GCF_903995425.1 Onychomys torridus
TGTTTTCTTTGTAAAAAACATTTTATTTTATGTGCCCTGGTGTTTCTACTTGCATGTGTGTCTGTGGGAAGGTGTCAGAACTCCTGGAGTTGCAATTATGGACAATGGTGAGCTGCCATGTGGGTGCTGGGAATTGAACCCAGGTCCTCGGAAGAGCAGCCAGTGCTCTTAACCTCTAAGCCATCTCTCCAGCCCCCAAACAGGTCTTTTATTTTATTTTATTTTATTTTAATTTTTATTTTTTCTAAATAGGTCTTTTAAAATGTTCATTAAAAGTGAGAAGCGATCTGATAGTGTAGGTCAGTTGGTAGAGCGCTTGCCTATCATTCATGAGGTCCTGGGTTTGAGCTCCAGCACCACATAAGCAAGTGTAGTGACACGCTACCAACCATCAGGAAGTGGAAGCTGAAGGGTCAGAAGTTCAAAGTCATCCTGGCTTTGGTTTGGGCTGCATATGATTCTGCCATTAAACAAACAAACAAACAAATAAGCAAATCAAGCCAGGTGCACTGGGGCATACCTACATTCCTAGTACTTGAGAAGCTGAAGCAGAAGAGTCTGGAGTTCAAGGTCAACCTAGGCTTGTATCAAAAAACAAAAGCTGAGATGTTGTGGTACACGAGGCCTTTAGGCAGGAATCTCTCTCTCTCTCTGACTATGTAGAGCCTGTCTCAAACACACAAAACCAACAAAAAGTAAAAAATTGATATCCAGTTTTTAACAGGACAAAGAAATCATCCAGTTATTATACAGCTGGGCTGCAAAGGGAGCCACACAAGCAATAAAGGCCACAGTGGAGTTTGACCAAAGGGTGGACAGAGAAAAGTTCCAGTTCCGGTTTAGGAAGAGAGGTTCTCAAATATCAGCACAAAGCTCCTTCATGATCCTGCTGAACCGAGGCGGATTTATCAAAGTCCAGCTGCAGACATTATCAAGGATCCTGCATGCAACCACATTCTGATTCAGTTGGATTTGATATGTGTCTTTGTTCCAAGAGCAGATCAATACTAAAAGCACCATTAAAGCTATCCTTATGAGCTTGCTGGCCTGAGCCCTGGACTCTAGAACTCAGGCCAAAAGCAATCTTTTGACAACTCCGCAACAACACAGCTCCTGCTTCCAGCCAGTTGTCTGACCTGGTCCACAGCCTTTGCCGCCCTGTTTACACAGCTCCAGTTTCCGACTCAAAGTCCAGGCAATTGCTGGTTCCAGTGAGGTGCTGGAAGCTGGACTCAAGTAGAGGAATGCCACACGATGCAACATGTCCTTGTTGGGGCACAGAAAACACCCCAAACTGTGGCACATACTGAATGATGTCAGGCTTCATAGTCTCAAAACATTCTGTATTCCTGTTTCTCAGCCTTTTTTTCTCCTGAAACATGACATAAAACTAGAACTGCTTTTCCAGCAAGCTTAAAACTAAAGTGAGTCCTCTAACCGCCCTCTCTCTGCTTTCTGTCTAGGAGGTGGTCATGAAGATGTTCTCTGTGCTGAGGTGGGGAAGCCCATAACATTTCCACCACTGGGGGACTGATGTAAGAGGACATTGAGATCTAGGCAAAAACAGCAGAGAAGAAACTCTGACTGACCAGTTCCTAATAGGTGTGGCATTTTACACACACACTCCCCACCCCATGGTTCTTTGCTCCGAACTCCTACCAACACAAGTCATAAAAGCTCAGCTTTCTTTTTTTGTTTTTGTAGGGGGTTATAGAAACTCCAGTCTTCCCCACCTTTCTGCATTAGAGATGACCATAAATCTTTTTTGTTTTTCCTCGAGACAGGGTTTCTCTGTAGCTTTGGAGCCTGTCCTGGACTAGCTCTGTAGACCAGGCTGGCCTCGAACTCACAAAGATCCACCTGGCTCTGCCTCCCTAGTGCTGGGATTACAGGTGTGTGCCACCACCGCCCTGCCCAGACCATTCTCTATGTATTCTTTTGTGTGTGTGTGTGTGTGTGTGTGTGTCTGTGTATGTGTGTGTTTGCACATGTATGTGTGAATTCATGAGCACATGTGTATTGCCAGAAATTAATCTTGAGTCTTATTCCTTAGGAACCACATACCTTGATTTTGATTAAGATCACCTGTTGCTCTTTTAGAGGACCCAGGATCAATTCCCAGCACTCACATGGTGGTTCACAACTGTCTGTAGTTCCAGTTCCAGGGGATCTGACACCATCTTCTGGCATTTTTGGGCACTGCATGTACAT
The DNA here is from genome assembly GCF_903995425.1 of Onychomys torridus. Classification (NCBI taxonomy): domain Eukaryota; kingdom Metazoa; phylum Chordata; class Mammalia; order Rodentia; family Cricetidae; genus Onychomys; species Onychomys torridus. The sequence continues at coordinate 135,968,657 of NC_050443.1, forward strand.
GGTGCACAGACATACATTCAGGCAAAACAACCATATACACAAAGTAAAAATAAGTAAATCCTTTTTAAAAAATTTATTTATTTATTTATTTATTGTGTATGCAGTGTTCTGCCTGCATGCCAGAAGAGGGCACCAGATCTCATTACAGATGGTTGTGAGCCACCATATGGTTGCTGGGAATTGAACTCAGGACTTATGGAAGTACAGCCAGTGAGTGCTCTTAACCACTGAGCCATCTCTCCAGCTCCATAAATCCTTCTTCTTTTTTTAAAATTATTATTATTATTATTTATTTATTTTTTTTGGGGGGGGGTTTCGAGCCAGGGTTTCTCTGTGTAGCTTTGCACCTTTCCTGGAACTTACTTGGTAGCCCAGGCTGACCACAAACTCACAGAGATCCACCTGGCTCTGCTTCCCGAGTGCTGGGATTAAAGGCGTGCGCCACCACCACCCGGCCATAAATCCTTAAAAAAGAATTTTTGCAGATCTGACCTTAGATGAAGAGGTACAGATAGTCAATGACTGCTGAAGGAAGAGAATCAGTTTTCTCCAGGGATGAGCTCCCTGATAGGTTTACCTGATAGGTACACACACACACACACACACACACACACACACACACACACACACACACAGGCTACTGGTTATGTAGCCCAGTGGTAGAAGGAACTCTTGTGGGATGGAGCCATGACCATTTCCCTTGAGGTGTGGGACATCCACAGAGTTCTCTAGTATCAACCAAGCTCTTGCTGGTGTGTTTGTTGAACTTGTGTCTCTTTCACTAAAACTCTTGATCACTTCAGCTAAGAACATATTTTGTTCTCTTCTGGCTTGGGAGCAGATTCCTGCTGAGCGTTCTGAAAGAGAGGTGTCTTATTTCTCAATCTGCTAGGAAACTGAGTAAAAAAAAAAAACCCAAAAAACCCAAAATCTCATGATTGGGTTACTTGAAGCCATTTATTATTTGCTTTTTGTAGAGTTTAAAAAAAAGTTTTGTTGGAAGAGGCTGAGTGTGTCTTTGTTTCCAGATTTTAAGTTCATGGGGAAAATTAAATCTCCTTTTCCCTCCCCCATGTAATCTGACTCCATAAATCCTGGAAAAACAGAAGGTTCATAGTTGGGGAGAGCATTAATCAGCTCTTAAGAGAATGTGATCAGGAGGGGCATGACTGAACACAAACCAGGAGCATTGTGCACACTCTCATTCATCTGGCAGCAGGGTGGCAGTTCAGTGTCCCCCACACTGCTGACAATCAAAGCAGCTCAGAAAGTTCACACTGGCAAGTATGGAGCCCCAAACTCATGAATTGGGACTCTCACTGTATACCATCCACCAAGCCTTTCAAAAGAGAAAGAATGCTTTATGAATATGGAGTAAGAGGAAATGATTGGAGAGGAAGCAGTCTGTCAAGCCAGCACCTGGCTGGCTGGTGTCTATGGAACTTTCTCGTGTGTGTGTGTGTGTGTGTGTGTGTGTGTGTGTGTGTGTGTGTACATGCGCTCGGACACACACATGTGCACACTCAGGAGAATTGCTTTTCATGCTTTACTGTATCCAATGAATGGTCTTAGACCTGTTCACCACATTTCATAGGCACCAACATTGTTCTGAGTCAGGGGCATGCATGGGTCACAGAGGAAAAATAGGGAACATTGGATATCCAAAGGATAGGAAGATTGATTACAATATCTTTTTTTATAGGTCAGTTAATTGTGAGCAGGTTGAGTACACAGTCCATAGTTCTAAATGCTCTCAAAACACAGTGTTAAGTTGGTTACAGGTTGGATGAAAGTTTGATTTGTAAAGACCAACTTTAAACAGCATTTCTCAGCAAAACTATCTCTATAATGTGCCCTGTAATCCCAGCACTGGGAAAACTGAAGCAGGATGCTTAGGAGTCCGAGGCTGGTCTGGACTACACAGCCAGGAAAGGGTGAAAGAGGTTTGTTTGCTTGTTTTTTTTGTTTTGTTTTTTCCTATCTGGTGGTATAAGAGGTAAGTCCAAAGGGCTCAACCATGAAAGAAGTCCATGGGCAGTCACTCCCGTAGCCTAGTTTCTTTTCTGTTTCTGTGATCAAATACACTGACAAAATCGGCTTAAAGTAGGAAGGGTTTGTTTTGGCTTGCATTCCCGGAAGGGGATACAGTCCATACAATGGGAGAAGCATGGCGGCAGAAGCCTGAGGCAGGCGTCACATTGCATTGGCAGTGTGGAAGCAGAGAAAGAACCGGAAGTGGGCCCAGGCTACCGTGCTTCAAAGTCCACCCCAGTGACATACTTCCTCCAGCAAGGCTGCAACTCCTTTGGGTTCTATAACTTCTAAACACACCACCAGCTAGTGAACAATGACTTAAACACATTTGTGAAATGAGGGACGTTTCACATTGAAACCAGGACACTGGATCTGAAAAGGAGCAGGCCATGAACAAACCTGCAGAGCTATTTCTAGGAGCTGGAACTGACCCCTGGCTAACAGCCCGCAAAGAGACCTCAGCAAGACAGGCATGAAGAACTGAACCAATTAACACATGACAAAGTTCTTCCCCAGGGCTTCTGCTAATAACCCAGCCTGGATGAAATATGACTTTAGCCCCTAGAAGCCCTGAGTAGAGAATCCAGAGGCTCCCATCTGCTCTTCTGACCCAGAAAACAGTAAGATTATCACTGAACTTTGAAAATGGCACACACGTACACTCACATGCCGCCACTGTAGTGTGGATGTCAAAAGACAACTCTTGGGAATTGGTTCCTTCCTTCCTTTCACTGTGTGGGTCCTGGGGAACTCAGGTTGTCAGACTTGGTGGCAAGTGTCCTTACCCATTGAGTTATCTGATTGACCTCTGAATGATTTTAAAATTTCTTTTGAAACAGAGTCGTATGTGTCCCAGGCAGTCCTTAGACTCGGTCTACAGGCAAGGATGACCTTGAACTCCTGACCCTCCTGCCTAGTGCTGGGAACAGGGGCACACCTCACGCCCAGCTATAGTGAAGCACTATTCCAGCTGAGATACATTTGCAGTCTTGAGTGCTATTTTAAGAAGCTTTAATTTATCATAATTTGTTATGCTTCTGTGAAAAATGAATATTCCTGTGTTACTAAGTATGGTAGCTTTCCATAGTTTTAGGTTTCTTGCCTATAGAATCAACCACATTAAAAAATATTCTGGAAAGAATTTGTGTGTGTGTGTGTGTGTGTGTGTGTGTGTGTGTGTGTGTGTATGTGGGGCATGGTTAGCATGGTAACTAGATGACAACCTCATGAGAACACAGACAAAGCTTTAGTGGAAGCCTCAGCTTCAGAATAGAGGACCAGCAGGATCAGAGAACACGCCACTCTGAGAGACAGCTCTCACTGACTCGCACCTGACGCCATCTTGCAGACCCCAACTCTGGCTGTTGTAGTTAGTTACTGCAGGGACTGAAGAGACCACCAGCCCTCTTTAAACCAGGCACAGGCCCAGGGCCCAGGGTTTATTTGCCTTTTGTCTTCTTGTGTTGTCCCAAACATCCTACAGTTAGTCCTGGTCGTTTAATTTTTATTTATATTTTTATTTATTTATTTTTTTACAACTGTTGGTGGAGGGGAGCACAAAAAGCAAAAAACAAACAATAACAACAACAAAACCATTGTTGTCAACCCTCTTATTGCACCACAGGGAGAAGGTGTATGTTACCTGAGGAAAACAGTGTCAGCATCAGTGATGGAACCTTGAAATGGCCCTTTCCTGTGTCCTGACACCGGCCAAGATGAGGGTGATCTGGGAGGCCATTGACAGACTCCTCAGGCATCCCGGGAAGTGAGACAGATGAGTGTTATCTAGACTGGCTTCCTGCACTCCAGCCAAGTCAGCTTTCCCAGAATGCTAATCAGCACAGGAAAAAGGCAGCAGGGCCAAAACTTACGTAGCCTGCTGGGGTGCGGTAAAGGAGTGTTGAGGAGTGGATGGGAGTGAGTAGCCACCTGGGTCTGCAGCCCCTGTCTTTCTGTTAAACCCCACTCTCTATAGCATAACAGGAGCCCCCCACCCCCCAACCTCACCCTCATCTGGTCAGAGCCTCTCACCAGCTGAGATGCAAGCACTCCAGCACAGTTCACATTAGCTGTGAGGACAGCCAACATAGACAATACTCCCTTCAGTGTAGATACTTTACTTTAAAATAGTAGTGAACTAGACTTAAGACCTGAGTGGATATGACCTTGGGTAGGGCCCCAAGCATCTCCAACCACACCTACAGAGAAGAGACCCTTGGGATCTAAATTTAGAAGTTGTAATCCTGGCAGGTGCCCTGGGAAACCTACCCTGTCTTATTCAGGTTCTCAGTGACTCTGGTGAGCCCGTATATATTATCTGAAAGGCGACAGAATTACTCAGAGAAGCCCATATCTTTCTGAGCACCTCTCTTCTTCTTAACCTTTCTGGTAAAACTACATATTTAAACCCTCTTTGTAACATTAGTTTACTTGTGTGGGACATGACTGCCATGGAGATAATCAAACACTTACTGTATTTGAAGCCCTTTCTTCAGAAGGGAATTCATATTTCTACTATATATAAACCTGCTAAAAAACCCATGACTGAGGAGGTCATAGGCTCCAAGGGGGAATCTTCTTCTTCTTCTTCTTCTTCTTCTTCTTCTTCTTCTTCTTATTATTATTATTATTATTTGGTTTTTCGAGACAGGGTTTCTCTATGTAGCTTTGCACCTTTCCTGGAACTCACTTGGTAGCTCATGCTGGCCTCAAACTCACAGACATCTGCCTGCCTCTGCCTCCCGAGTGCTGGGATTAAAGGCATGCACCACCACCGCCCGGCAATCTTAATTGTTTTTGTTTTGTGAAGTAGGCATGCTTTCTAAATATTTATGATTGTACTCATAGACCAGTAGTACTGTCAACCTTGATCAGAGAAGCTTCTCTTTGTGCTGGCTTAGCAAAGGCTCATAGCTGGTCAAAGTGATGAGAACTAGTGATTGCTGAGCTCTCAGCCCTAAATAGGACATCTACATCACTCCCTTCAGTGCCAGGAGAACATTGTCACAGTGGAGGAAGGAAGAACGTAAGAGTCAGAAGATGAGGTGGGGCAGTACTGTGAAAAGCTGTCTCCTAGGCATGAGATGGCCATTGTACTCATGACTTCAAAGCAACTGTGACAACCAGCACAAGAGACTGGTGATGTAGCTCAGCAGGTTCAGGTGCATGGTTGTAAGCCTAATGACCTGAGTTCGATCCCTGGGACCTGCCAACTGGAAGGAAAGAACCAGTTGCTGCAAGTTTTCTGTGACCTCTGTGTATGCAAGTTGACATGTACGTGTGTGTGCACTGTGGCATGCACAGGATTGGCTTCATCAACATTCCATCACAAATGGTGCATGGGCTCATGAGGCCTCATTCCTTCCTGGGGGGCTATGGCCGGGGGAGAGGGAGTCATTTCTTCAGTCATGTGGATGTGGATAAGTTGCCGGTGCTCCGGTAAATAATCTTCAACCACTGTTGCTGTAAGCATCCCTGGTTAAACTCAGTTGGTCACACACAAAATAGACACTTAAAGGGGGACCTACTGGGAAGGAGATGGGATTCAATGAGGGTGTGTGGGGACAATAAAATAAAGGAATGGGGAGGGTAAATATGTTAAAAATGCATTATATATGTACATATATATATATATATATATATATATATATATATATATATATGTATATATATATGCATGGAATTGTCAAAGAATAAATTTAAAAACAGAAACGTTGTTCCTTTTCTCTTTTTGCTCAGGGAGATTTTGACATGGCTGAGGAGGTGCTCCGACGAGATTATAATCTGATAAACTGGAGCCAGAGCCTTCGGGGGGGTTGCACAGGGCAGGGGTGGGGGTGGGGGAGCTGGGACATGTCCTGGAACCTGCTGAGAATGGAACCCTGCTGAGATTCCTAGAAAAGTAGGCTTCTAGCTGGGAAAAGAGAAAGGCATTAAGGAAATACTGCCAATTGTGTTGGAATTCTTGGTTCTGAGCTGGAGAGAGGCATCAACCTGATTCCAGAGTAAAAGTCCCTTAATGCTCTCAGGTTCCTATAATTTTCCTATTCTATGCTGCCTCAGAATCGGTTCTCAGTGGACACGTTGCTTAGAGTGACAGGTGTTCTTGTCCGCTGATCCCACAGCTCCACTCTCCCACTCTTTTCTAATTTGATAACTAAGAACATTTTTAGTCTGGTGTAGGGGCACACATGTGTAATCCCAGCACTTGGAAGGCTGAGGCAGGAGCCTAGGTTATAGAGCAGGACCCTGTCTCAAGAAACCAAAGGAGAAAAAAGAAAAAGAAGGAAGAGAATTAGGAGGAAGAGGATGAGGAGGAAAAGAACGTTAACTGGTTTGTAGGGAAAAGGCCACACCTGTGCCAAACATTCCATAAGGCTGAATGACTGGTTGCTGAGAGCCAACATTATCTTGGGCTGTCTATAGTCCCCTTCATTGCCAATTATTGCCCCTGTCTATATGTGACCGAATATCCTTGTCATATAATATAAACTGAGGCGGTTTAGAAAGATCAAAAATTTCAGGTATATGAGAAAGAACTGAGTCCCTCACTCAGCACAATTACTGTTTAAGACCTTCTTTCTTCCCTGGTATAAACCTGCAGACTTCTAGAAATATTATCAGAAACCCTATTTACAGGTAAAGGACAGATCCTTCCCTGTCAACCTTAGTGGCACATGGTTTTACCTCCTCAGACATTTCTGCCCCAGGCATCTCTAGGACGACTTCACTCAATTCATTCATCAAAAGGTAGTGAAGTGGTGGGGGTGGGGCTCCTCAGAAACCTAAGAGTAACCAAAATGGTCTCTATGGCTGGCGCTAAACAGTTAGTTGTGACTCTCCCTTGAGGAGTCCCTGAGCACACTTGGGTGTGTGCCTTACACTTTGCTCCTTTCCCTTGGAAGCATATACCCAGGGGTGGCTGTGTCTTTTTTTTTTTTTTTTTTTAATCCGAGTGCCCCTTTCTCTGTATGCTCACTCTTAAAGTCTGTATTCAATTGTCTTTAACAAAATCTCCAGAGATTTTGTGTCCTATGGCTAGTCCTGAAGCTATTTTCTGTATGGAAGACACAAATCCTGGTTTGGTCTGAATCAAGGTCTTTAAAAGATGAGGAGAAATCTCCACGTTGATGAAGGAGACAGTGTGGGACTGTGTCTTTGTTCCCACACCACTGACATGTGACATGACTTTTGGTTAAATCCTGCTACTATGCATAAATAGACACCCTAGTGTCCACCAACAGGAAGACTCTCATCAGATAACAGCTGAGGCCTCCAGTGGAGATTTCTCTCTGGTGCAACCTGAACACTGGATTTCTCTCTCTCTCTCTCTCTCTCTCTCTCTCTCTCTCTCTCTCTCTTTGTAGAGCTGAGGATCCAACCTAGGGCTTTCTGCTTGCTAGGCAAGCACTCTACCACTGAGCTAAATCCCCAACTCTGGATTTTTTTTTTTTTAAGATTTATTTATTTATTATGTATACAGAAGAGGGCACCAGATCTCATTACAGATGGTTGTGAGCCACCATGTGGTTGCTGGGAATTGAACTCGGGACCTCTGGAAGAGCAGCTGGGGCTCTTAACCTCTGAGCCATCTCTCCAGTCCGGATGTTTTTATCAAAGTATTTTAAAATGTTTTATTTACAAGTTTCTTTATTCTGTTACCATAAAAAGTCATGGAAGTTGGAACATGGAATTTGGGGGAACATGAATCTTCATTCTGGGGCCATGGCCATTTATATTTGGCTCCAGAATAAACTATGTCTTGTTCCTTTCTGTGTGAGAGCTCTTTTGTGTGGTGTGTGTGTGTGTGTGTGTGTGTGTGTGTGTGTGTGTGTGTGTGTGTTGACAAAAACAATTTTTCTGAGGGGACAAGGCCTTGGGAGAGGAGTCGAATGTTCATAAAGCCACCAGGTAAACATTGCCCTCTTCAGACGTTCGTCTCGCAGTCTTTCCAGCAGTTAGAAATGGCCAGGTGATCAAGTCTAATATCTTCTTTTCATTCTAGATCAGTGGTTCTTAACTTGCCTAAGGCTGTGACCCTTTAATACAGTTCCTCATGTTGTGATGATCCCCAGCCATAAAACTATTTCATAGCTGTAATTTTGCTACTACTAGGAATCATAATGTAAATATCTGATATATAACCTTGACCCACAGGTTGAGAAACTGCCCTAGAGGCACTAATTTTCATTTCTGTAACCACTCAACACAAGTTTGCATGTGTTGGGGCCAGAGAGGTAGTTGAGGGGGTGAAAGCACTTGTGCTAAACCTGATAACCTGAGTTTAATCCCTAGAACCCACACAGTTTAAGGAGAAAACTGGCTCCTGTTAATTGTGCTGAGTTCCACAGACTTGCCACATACATACAATAAGCAATGTAGAAGTTTGCATGTATCCCATGTAATGTGGAAGGAGTGGATTATGCTGGAGACACTTGTGTCTCTCCCTTCCCTTATCAAGCTATTGAACGATGGATCCCAAAGAATTAAGATTTCCTCAGGAATCCCACACTACATGGAGGGAAAAGCTGAAGCCCTTGGTGCCAGTCAGAGGGGGAATTCCCAGGCAGAGATTGCACGCAGCTCTGAAAATTAATAATGTGTTTATTCTTGGCTTTTGTCTCAACATTCTATAAAACTGTAAGCCTACTCTAGAAAGAGAGAAACCCTGGAGCCCGTTTCTACCAGGTTTGGCCAAACTGTAAATAGATCTATTTCTATTTATCAAATTGTTTCCTAATTTCTTTTGAGATGAAAAGCATTTATGGTTTTGAGTGGCTGCCTGTAACCCCAGGGCTGCGGGCATGAGTGATTCAGACATAACTCTGTCTTCTAGGAGCCAGCTTCATGAAATCGAAGCCATGGAGCTCTTTGGCTTTGTTGCTTGTGTTTTAAAACAGTGTAAGCATATATCACTGGATGGAAAAAAACAAAACCCTGGCCAAATCCTCAGATTGTCCTCTTATTCATTCCTTCCAAGAGCACCTTGGGAAATTATCTTGTCCTGTTGATGTGGGGTGGTCAAATAAGACCCAGTCACACCAAGCATGCATCCACGGGATTCTTGTCTTTTAGTCTAGTTATGCTCCAAACGTAAAGCAAACACTATGCTTTATTTAAACTGGTGACATATAAATTTGGTCCTGTAGCTAGGAAGTACACTGAGAAAGTTTCTATTTCTATGAATTTAAAATAGGCCATGACTGAGTATGTCACAAAGTGTGTTTTGAGAACTTCCAGTCTCCAACTTCAATTACTCCTAACAGTAGATACTTAATCCCCATGGGGTGTAACTTCTGATCACATTCGGAAAATATTTTAGGTTTACCTTTATTTCTAATTGCGTGTGTGCTTAGGTTCGTTCATGTGAGTGCAACTGCCGGGACAGGGGAGAGGCATTAGATCCCTCTGGAATTGGAGGTCAGAGGTGGTTGTGAGCTGTCCAACATGTAAGTAAGTTCAGGTTCTCTGCAAGAGCCGTATGTGCTCCCAACAGCTGAGCCATCTCTCCAACTCACATTTGGAAATTTATAATTCTTCGGATAATTACCCCCCTTTTTACAGCATTAAGCTGTAAAATTGCTCGAGGATGCTTTTGTTTTCCTTTGTTCCCAATGCTGCTGCAGCTTCCTGAGTGCTAGGATTAGAGGTGTGTACTGCCACACCCTGAAAACCTTGTCTTCATGAAATTCAGTTGTAAGCTTGAACACTAATAAGCTTGGACACCGATCATGAGGTTGCACCCAGCCTGATCTACATGCAGAGTAAGAACCTGACTCCAAACCAAATAGGAGCTGAGAAATGGCTCTTGTAGAGGTCCCATGGTCAGTAAATTGCCTGCAGCTCTAGCTCCAGGGATTTGGCAACCTCTTCTGGCTTCGGAGATACTGCACACATGTATGTGGTCCATACACAATGAGGAGACACACATGCACTAACCAAAAACGAAAACAACCAATTTCTGGATTAATGTTCCCTGAGAAAGTGGCCATGTTGAAGATGCTGCAGACTGAGGAACACTTCCTGACTGTGAAGGGTTGTAGTGATGTGGACCGAGAGCCAGACTTACATCTTGGATTTTAGTCCTCTAATAGCCACTTACCACCCGCCTCTGTAGCTGACCTAATAGGCCTTTGACTATCTGATAAAACGTTTGGATTTTGTAGCAGACAGCTAGCTTTCACCAGCTCACGAACTAACCATGTCGTCAGATAGCTTCTGAAACAGTTCCTCCACCTAGCCGTAACCTCCCCACCTGATGTCCCCACTGCCATATTGGGGCAATACATTTTACCTTAGGCTGACTTTTGGTTCTCTGATTATAAAAGTGCATAGAACCACTTCTATGGCTTGACACATCATTCTAGGGAATCTCTGTCTGTCTCTGGGCCATGGTCATTCAAATGATTTCTTATTCCCTTTGGACGAAGGACTAGATTTTACATGAACAACTTCTTTAAGTTGTGGGGTTTTTTTTGTTCGTTTTTATTTTCCAGTGTCTCAATCTATAGTCTATGCTGGCCAGGAACTTAATATACATTACCCAGTTTGGCCTTTCAAACTCATGGTGATCCTCCTGCCTCAGCTTCTTGAGTGCTGGGATTAAACTGTGAGCCATTGCGCTTGGCCATGAGTCCCCCAACCCCACCCCAAGTTCCAGGCTAGGAGACAGTAGCTGCCTGGAAGAGTCCCAAATTTTAAGTACATATAGGCAAGCAAACAAGATCACCAGGTAACACGAAGAAACTGTGTGTACAGAGTGTCTACGTAGAAGAAAAATATGAGAAGGTGACCAAAGAGGACCTCCCAGGATGGGTGACAGGAGCACACAATTTTAAAGGACGGTCAGCAATTTTCCTTCTGGTCAAGACTGGAAAGACAGCTTCCAAGGAATGTGAACAACACACGCTGAAGGATGTGAGAAACAGCATGGTGTATTCCAAGAGCCTAGAAGCAATCTGGTGCTGTGGGAGTATAAAGGGGGGGGGTGCTGGGAAATAGGGAGGGACCAGGAAATTGTGGGTGAGAAGTTTTAAGACAGGAGAGGACCATGGGCTGAGAAGCTGAATGTTGTTCACAGTAACTAGGAGAGATGGGCAGCCTACATCAGACCTTCTGAGTAACCCTGGAATTGACTTGCTGAAATCTGGTCTGCACTGTTCAGGCTTTCCTGAACACTTAAGACAATCCTCCTTTCTCACCATCCCAGTGCTGAAATTATAAGTGCGAGCCCCTATGACTGGCTTTAGAACGTTGTCTTATTATTGTTTGTGTGCCATGGTGCGCATGTGTAGGTCAGGGACAACTTTTCAGGAGGCAGTTTTCTCCATCCACCATTACTAGGCCTTCGAAAGAGCTTTTATCCCGAGTCACTTCCTGGGGTCTGTCCCTCTGCCTGTTTCCGTCTCTGTCTCTCCTCTTCATTACTGACCTGACGACCTATTCCTCAGTTTCAGTCTCCCGAGTCCCGAGATTACAGCCGGCATCAGCATTCTACCTGGAAATTGCTTTTGCTAGGCAGAGTTGGGGGGAAAAATGAGAAAGAGATTGAAATTCAGTAATAATAGGGATGCGGCAGTGGTAATGGAGCTGAAAGACAGACTGGACTAATTTATTGGAGAGGAAATTCATCAATGGTAAGACTTATTCAGCTTTGGGTGTAGAAGGATTAAAACAGACGCAACCGGGAATGCCTACAGTTTTGCATCTATTATTTGGTACAGCATAGTACTATGTACATAAAATGCCCAGCAACAGTTTGTTAATAAGCAAGTCTCTGTAGAATTATCTGTTCTTGATTTCATTTTGTTTCCAGTTAAAATTCATTGCAGGGAGGCAGAATCTTCCAGGCTTTTACTCAGTCTCCTGGTGTATTTCCAGTCTTCAAATTCTCAGGTTTTTTTGCAAGCAGAGAACTGGAAGCTGCTTTTCAAACACATATTTATCCATTAAGGCAGTTGTTAGCACAGAATTCAAAGGAAGCTTGAGGAGAATGTGTCATGACTACAAAGACAGGAGGCTAGACAGGTGTGAAGCCATAATCATACACAGGCACAATGTTCCTTTCTTTGTGCATCACAAAGAGGAACAATATGATTTTTCTTAGTATTTCAAGTCATCTTGTAAGAGTGTGCATCATCACAAGCACAGAGATTTTGCTTGGGAATTTTTTTTTTAGGCTACTGAGAGCAGCTCAGTCTGTTTCTACGTTCTCAAGGAAGATGAATGACACCCACAGTCAAAATTACTTTCCTCCGCAGGTGAACTCTGCAATTATACAGCAAGAAATGGTGAATTCTTCCACTGATATGACCGAAATTAAATGGATTTTGAAGAGGTCATTTTAAATGATCAAAAATGTGGGACCTCGATCCTACGTGTATGTGATACTGATGGTGTCTGCAGAGTTTGAAGCCACCTGCTGCTGGACTTCAGAGATCTCATGTTTTTAATGGCCATCAAATGGCTGTTACCTCATGATCTGTGACAATGATCGGAAATTCAGATATTAAGTGTCCCTAAATGAAGTTTGACTGGAGCACAGCTTCCTCATTAATTTGGTACTGATTTCATGCATGCTTCTGTGGTGGTTTGCACAATCCTAAGAGAGTCTTTTTAGCTCAAAAAGCCTGAGGCGGGGGAAACCTGGTTGTAGGCAGAGACTATTTAGTGGTCTGTGTTCTGAGGGCTTTTCTCTAAAGAAACACAGCATAGGGATTTCTCATAGGTAAATGTTATTTATATTGCATATGTTACTATAGTATGTATATAGGATAACTGCCATAAAATAAAGTAATGGGCATAGTTTTATTATATTTAGAATGTTTGTTTTCTCACTGTCAGTGGAGCACAGTTAAGAGAATAGGCTTAAGGTCATTCTTATTTCCTGAATCTTGAGCAGGTGTCTGTGACCTTGATGGCGTAGCCTTTTGGAAGCCTCGGGTTTTCTATAAAAATAAGGGATGGATGGCATCATCGGGTAGAGTTTCTAAGCATGAAGTGGGTGAGATACGTTAATTAGATTGGTGCCTGGCACATGGTAAGTGTGCAACTCGTTTTTATTACTCTTATCACTATCTGATGGTGTCACTCACTTTCTGGTGTTCTCTACATAGCATTGCCTATAACAGGGGCTCCACGAGACTCTGCTTGTGTCCTTTTGGACTCAGTGCACCCCCCCCCCCCCCCCCCCCCCCATGAATTACCATCTGCAGAAAGTGCCCACAGCTGCATAAGCTAAGAACACACAGGACCAGAGTGGAAAAAGACCCAAGGAAGCGCAGACACTGAGTCACGGAACTGAACAGAGCTGGGCAGCTGTCTGCAGCTTGACTGCAGCCTGTGAGCAGCATGCTGGGAATTTTTAAAATGTTCAACTCTACCCCAACTTTTCAACTTTTCTCATGGAGCGTCCAAGCTTCTTTGAGGACTCATTGGTGAAAAACTTTGCTCTGATTTAGCAGCTCAAGTCTTTAATTTTTTAGAGTGGATGGAATTTTTGTTTTTTGTGTTAGGTTACCATTACAATTTTTCTTTTTTCATTTCCTATCAAAAAGGCCCTTAGAGAATCATGAGGGTGCCATGCTTGGAAGCAATTTCCTTCCTTGTGGACTTGATGCTGCCTATGTCCATGATCGCTATGATTCTGGGTTTCTGCAAAGGAGCCAGAGCCCAGTGAACATGCAGTCTGTCAACTATGGGGCCATTGGTACCAGGCTGTGATGGTGTACATCTTTAATCCCAGCACTCGGAGGCAGAGGCAGGTGGATCTCTGTGAGTTTGAGGCCAGCCTGGTCTACAGAGTGAGTTCCAGGAAAGGTGCAAAGCTACACAGAGAAACTCTGTCTGAAAAACAAAAAAAAAGAAAGGAAGAGAGAGAGAGAGAGAGAGAGAGAGAGAGAGAGAGAGAGAGAAAGAAAGAAAGAAAGAAAGAAAAAGAAGAACTACAAGGCCCCTTTCGTCGTGTTTACAGATTTTCTTCTTAAACACAGTTGAAAGGAGAGAGAGCTCCCACCCCAGCCCCAATAACTCCCCAGTACTCCATCTTCCTGCTAGTTAGTCAAATATCAGAATTCCAGAAAGCAGCAGGGGTCTCCAACATGCAGCTTGAAAGCAGAATTCTTTCAGGTCTTCTACCCAGTCCACTTTAGAAACCATGTTAGAGAATTCAACAAATCTCACTTCCTGCGTTTCATGTCTTGACATACTCTCAAGGAAAACGCCTTTGAATTCTCCTCTTGCAGGGTCTGTTCATAGCACTCAGTGGTCAAAAGCAGCACAGCAGACTCCAGCATCCCTATGTATCATATCCAGGTTGGAAAACAAAGTTAGGACAAAACACAAACACTCGAACCTCAGCCAATGGGATGGTAGCCCCAGCAGGGCTGAGAGCCACGGGGACGCAAGGCTGGCTCTGATTACTGGTAGGAGTAGCTCTCGTCATCATACTCCAACTCATCATCTTCCGTCTCATCCAGAAGGCCATACTTGAACTTCCGGTAGACAGTGCCGTCTTGGCCCATGTAGACGATGTCGTCCTCATCATCTTCTTCGTAGTCTCGGTCCCTGTACTCAATCACCTGGTCCTCCTCCAGATAGCTGCTCCTGTAGGAGGAGTATGACACGGTGGGTTCTGCCAACTTTTCATAGCGCCCCTTGGCCACGGGTTGGCTTCGAGACTTCCTCCACACAACCACAGCGGCCCCCAGCAGCAGCAGCAGCGTGGCCCCCGAGGTCACCAGCAGAGCAATCTTGGTGTGCTCCAAGGGACTGGCCTCGTTGGCTGGAAGGATGCACTCCTCTGATGGAAGGCCGCCCCAGAGGCAGCAGCAAGGGAGAAAAGAAGAAACAGAAGTGGGAAAATCAGGTTCTGAAGTAAAGAACTTCCCCTCCATTTTTTTAAAAAAGCCTGTAAAGTGGTAGAACCATTTTTTTGTTGTTGTTGTTTTGTTTTTCGTTTTTTTTTTTTTTTTTTTTTTTTTAGGAGGCACACCACTCTACAAAAACTCAGTATGGCCCGGCCGTGGTGGCACACGCCTTTAATCCCAGCACTCGGGAGGCAGAGGCAGGCAGATCTCTGTGAGTTCGAGGCCAGCCTGGTCTAAAGAGGAAGATCCAGGAAAGGCACAAAGCTACACAGAGAAACCCTGTCTCGAAAAACAAAACAAAACAAAACAAAACAAACAAAACAAAACAAAAAAACCCCTCAGTATGTTCCAGTCCATGTTTTATAAAACCAACCAATGCTCCGAGAATGGTAAATTTAAGATCCACAAGGGACCCTAGACACCAATCTCATGAGCCAGTCTCTAAGGGTCCAGTTTTCTCAGTGATTTTTCCATTCCTGAGAAGTGTGTGTTTTCCCCTTTACCTACTGCTAAACAAAAACTCTGATTTTTCTAAGATGGAGGCATCTCCCTAACTATCTTTTAGATGGTCCTATGTGACCCTCCCACCCTTCAAGACCAGTGAAGCATACGGCCTACCGACTCTTAGTCATGTGTGGCCTTGGAAATTAGGCCAACTTGTCTGTTATAGACAAGAACTGGTTTGTGTAACAAGTGGACTTTCCAATCCATTAACCTCAACTCCAGGTGGGATTCTGGAGGCAAACTGGTTTTATAAAACATGGACTGGGATATACTGAGGGTTGTTTTGTTTTGTTTTGTTTTGTTTTCTTGACCATATGTTTGGTTTCCTTGGATATCCGTGGCACTCCCTGAGCAAGAAAAGGAATACTTTATCATCTTAAAATCCCAACTGCTATTTTAAATAGTAAGAGGTTTCTAGTGTAATTGAAATCCTTGAATTCTGAAGGCCTTCCTTTTCTTATTTATAAGCCTGTTTTCAGGGATTCACCAAAGACATTGGGGAATCAAAACAGTGTATGGCACATCTTGAGCATCTAGCTGATTTTTCTTATTTTATAGTCATTCACTTGGGCAGCATGACTTGAGCTGCTTATGAATGTTATTACCTTTTCTTTTGAATCCACCATACAGTAAGACAAAGAAAGTATGAAACTAGAGGAATAGGTATCTGCCCAGTTGGATGTACACATTTTAATACACAGTAGGCTCTTCCTCCCCTCTCTTCCCTTCTCTGCTCCCCTTTCATGTTCCTCTGCTTCTCCACAAGCACCTTGCAAGCTCCCCTACAAATAAGTAACCCCTGTCACACACACACACATGCACACACACATTCTCTCTTTTCTTTTTGCTGGTGTTTAATAGGATTTCTTTTTTATCCTAACAGGATTTTACCCATCAAGCAAAAATGTTTCCTATAAAACAACAGTATTATCATTATTGTGTTCAACATTACCAGTGTCAGCACAGACTTTCCCCTGGAGGAATTGCGAACACAGTAGAGGATAGATAAGTCTGTCTGTGGCACACAGCTCCCAAGGCAGGGGAATCTACACTGGACCTTTGGAAGTTGTTTTCTTTTCAGGGTGCCGAACGTACTCACATCTTACTATCCTTGGTCTTAGGGTGCTGGGTCAGGGTCAGCCTCTACCATTTGGTTTCTCTGTAGGGGGAAACTGTCTCAGAAACAAAGATACAAGTAACCTTGACTGTGTGGGCTCCTTATTTCTCCCCATACACACACTATGGTAATGGAACTGTCTCCTTAGCCCAAGAGGATCTGCATTTTTTTGGCAGGGTTGTCCCAGATAGCTCTTTAAGAGCATCTTAGGAACCAGGAAGACTATCAAGTTATTTCTTGGAACTGACATTTCAGAAACTGTACCCAAGAAGTTCATGCTTCTGGTTTTACTTAAGAACACTGATGTAAGGCGGATTATTGCTCTTTGCTGACAGCCCAGCATCAGATCCTGAGGGGCATGCAGATGAGGATCTGCGGAAACCAGCTGCTCCTGGTGGATAGAGGCTGAGGAAGGGAAGGGTTAGTTTATAGAAAGGAGATACCTGGAAACTGAAAGGATAAACAAAACAAAACAAAACAAAACAAAACAAAACAAGGCATACCCCTCCCCCAACCCCACACAAGGCTGGCATCAGCTATGGGTCTCAGGTTTTCTTTAATTAAAAATGGACAGAACAGGGGCTGGAGAGATGGCTCAGAGGTTAAAAGCACTGACTGCTCTTCCAGAGGTCCTGAGTTCAAGTCCCAGTATCCACATGGTGGCTCACAACCATCTGTAATGAGATCTGGTGCCCTCTTCTGACATGCAGGCAGAACACTGTATACCTAATAAATAAATGAAATTAAATAAAAAAAAGCAAAGAAAAACAATGGACAGAACAAACACAACATACACTAGTTTTGGTCGAGCATGGCACATCTGAATCCCAAGGAAATGGTCAATTTCTAAAGGAGAGACTGTATTTTAAGAGTGTGTTTTCCACTTAAAAGGGATCACTCCATTCAGAATCTGTCAATTCTGTTTTGTTTGAAGATGTACTCATTTTTATTTTTATGTGTATCAGTGGCTTGCCTTGGTGGTTCAGTGGTAAAATTCTTGCCCAGTGTATGTATGTACCTTTTGCCTGCAGACATGTATGTGCACTCCATCTGTGTCTTGTGCCTCAGTAGACTAGAAGAGGGCACCGGATCTCCTGAAACTGGAGTTACACACATTGTGAGCAGTCATATGGAAGCTCCTAAACTCGGAGCCATCTCCAGGCCCTAGGATCTCTCTAAGTTTTAATATACACGATGGGGTTGGAGATTGGAGGACAATTGAAGACTTGGAATTGTAAAGTCATTTCAGTTATTCTTAGCTTTCAGTGATAGCCCATTTCTAAAACACTTTAAGTCTCTAACAAAATGGCTCGATTTGAGCTACATTAGAATGATTCTTCAGTGGAATCAAGTCAACCAGTTCCTTTCCCCCTTTTCCTCAGGAGCAAAGATAAAAAGGAGCAAAATACTTTTATGAAGGTCAGACTCTAGACTTAGTTAAGCTGGGGGCAGTGTAGCTGTAGAAAGAATGTGGAGCTTCAGGACTGCAGTCCAACATGCCTATGCTCAAGTTCCAGTTGAGCAAGCATCTGGGGTGTGCACGTGTGTATGCGATTTTTTGAAAAGACGAAGTCCAGCCTTAAAAAACTGACGTAGCCCCAGATGACCTCAGACTTTCTGTGTTGCTGAAAGTGGCCCTGAACTCCTGATCTCCCTTCCTCTATTTCCTAAGCACTCCAGCTCATGTACACATCCACCAAGCCTGGCTCTAGATGACCCAGCCTCTTATTGCTGTGGACTTGAGCATGCTAATCCAACCTTAGGGCCTCTGTCTCTTTGTTGTTAATATGGGGTCTGTTTGATTTACAGTTTGAACCTGAGGTATATCCCCAAAGTCTTGGGGCTTGGCTGCTAGCTGATGAGCTTTTGGAAAGTGAAGGTCCTGAGGGGTGAATTATTCAATGGATGAGTTTGTTGATGGACACATAATATGATGACCTTATTTGGAGGTGGTGAAAAATAGGTGTTGGGTTTTAGGTGGAAGAAATGGGTTCCTGGGGTCATGCCCTGGAAAGACATATTTTCTCAAGCATCTCTGCTTCCTGATGGTCATGAAGTGAGCTGTGCTGCTCTACCATGTGCTTTCTGTGGTGGTGCTGAGGCTTAATGTTGCCTAGAAACAACGGAGCCAAGTGAGCTTGGACTCACATCTCTGGAACAATGAGCCGGAATAAACCCTCCTTTAAATAGTTTTCCCCAGGTATTTGTCACCGTGAAGAATAACAAATGCAACTTGTGAGCCAGGAGATTTCAAGTATAGTAGGCACACAGCAGGCACCTCATGGAGTATCCATACTCCTCTCCTGTTGCTCCCATCAGCTTTCCGAGGACATGCCATTTTCTGCGGGCTGTGCCCCGTCAGCCCTCACCTGTGGTACTCTGGCAGTCACAGCAGTCTTGGGGTCTGTGGGTGAGGGAAGCATTACAGCAGGGAAGGCAGCGGCTATCATCCACGTGCAGCAGCAGCCCCGCGTGGCAGGCGGTGCAGTTCTTGGCGCTGGGGCCCTTGCATTCCACACAGCTCTCGTGGCATTTTTTACAGTGTAACTTTTCTCCCTGCTAAGAACAGAAAAGAGGTTGCTTTTGAGAGCAGAGGTAGTAATCCGGAACTGGAGTTCTCCAATGGCTAGTCCCTCCTGTCTCTATAAACAGGGAAGAACGTGTGAGTAGTGGTGGCGGGGAGATGGGTGTTCTACGCCATTTTATCTGTGCTGGGCAAGAGACCAAACTGACTGTGGACAACTGGAGGAAACTTTTGCTGGGCCCTGACCTCTGAGACCTGCTAGGTGCAACCTGCTAGGAGAATGTCAGGCTTCTGGAGTATTTTGTTATAATGTAACGAGCCTCTACCTCAAAGACAACAGGAGTCAAGGACAAGTTGTGTTGGAACTTTGCCATATACTTTTGCAGTCATTTCCACAACGCTCCGCATTGCGAAAGTGATATTCTAGACGTCAGTCAGTTTCTACTTCCTTCTCAAAATCTAGCTCTGTTAAAGCTGGTCATCACCTTCACTTGGCAATGTCAGGAGCAGAGGAGAATGGCAGTGCCCCCCTTCTTGATGTTCTTCAATTTGGTGTGGTTCCCAGCATTTTGTATTCTGTCATCAACACATAGGTGACACCAATTTCCATGCTTTTACTTGTGTGTGTGTGTGCAGTTCTTTTCTTCTTGTTGTTATGTAGCCTAGGCTGGCTTCAAACTCACGATCTTCCTGCTTTGGCCCTCAGTCTCCTGAATGTTGGGATTAGATTTCTACTTTTTTTTTTTTTTTTTTTTTTTCTGAGATAGCATTTCTCTGTGTAGTTTTGGTGCCTTTCCTGGATCTCACCCTGTAGACCAGGCTGGCCTCGAACTCACAGAGATCTGCCTGTCTCTGTCTCCCAAGTGCTGGGATTAAAGGCGTGTGCCACCACTGCCCGGCTAGATTTTTACTTTCTATTAAGTTAGTGCTATGGTTTTCTTTGGCTTTGACTCTTTTTTATTAGTTACCTGCTTGCCTTCTGTGGTTCCTGGATTCCTGTGCCCAGACTCAGAATATAATTAGTGATTATAACTAAGACACTTAAAACTCACTGGAAAAAGAGTTCAAAGTCCACGGCAACAACTCTCTCCTTGCCTGGTGCTAGAAATACTGGTTAGGGAAAGACACCTTATCTTAAAGTGTGTGTGTGTGTGTGTGTGTGTGTGTGTGTGTGTGTGTGTGTGTGTGTGTACAGATGCATATATAGCAAGGCAGGCATGTGGAGGTCAGAGGACAACTTTTAGGAGTTGGTTCTCTCTTTGTACGTACCATGGGATCTGAGTATTACACTCAAGTTTCATGTGCAGCAAGCATTTTTACCTACTAAGCCGTATCGCTGGCCCAGAAGATACTTTCTTGTTATACATCTGTAACTTCAGTGAAATGGAAGAGGAGAGACAGAAAGGTTGGGTGTTCAGTGGCGGAGCAAACATTCGGCACCACTGAAAATAAATGCATAAAAAGAAAAAGAGGAGGGAAAATGGTTTTCTTGAAGCATTTGGGAGCACGTTAGATGCCAGTAGAGTGTTTTCAACTGTTATTGTCAAATCCTCAGAGTGTACTTCTCCCTTTGTTACTACTTCCTATCCATGTGGCAGTTAACAAATTATTTAATTTCTCTGAGCCTGCCTCTGTGAACTATAATTCTGACATCAGAATTCAAACAGAACTTATATGTAAATATGCTGATTTGTTTTAATTTCACCAAAGATGAATTTTCTTATGGTTTCAAGTTTTGAAACATAATCAGGAAGTGAAGGGATTCAGGAAATCTGTGGCTCCCAGGAAAGGCCTTACTGTAAGATATGGAGGGAGGAAGAGCAGGGCCAGCCAGCCGCCTCCTTTGTTCAGGAGTCTGCTCAGACAGCGGAAGACAAGAGTTTCTATTTCTGCTGTAGTAGGGCACTGAGCTTCCCGTGGTCACACTGGAACAGCCCCAGGGCTCAAGTTACCTCAGATTCTTTCAGTTCCTGTGACTCAAGTGGAAGCTGTGGGTCGGTAGCTTGATTATTTTATGAGGGAAAGAGATGTTACAGTGTTAAATCTCAGCTGTGGTGAGTGTAGGAATTTAGGCTGTTTTCACTTCCCAGAATGATATATAGGAATTGAGCTCCATCAGGGTGGGGGTGGGGTGCACACACCAACCCAAGGTACCTCTTCATCTCTGTATTCCCCTACTGGACATTCTGAGGTACAAATTCCTCCCAGAAGGTGGTAGCTCCACACACAGGACAAGCAATCCCATGGCTCCTTTCCTGAAAGAGAGAGAGAAAAAGAAAGAATCATATTATGAGACAGATTTCAGATTCTAACCTCTGTCTTGATGTCAGAACACTCAGGAGTAAGGACAACGTCAAGTAAATTGAAGCAGAAAGGTGATTGGGGACACTACAAGCATCTACAAGACAAAGTAAAGACTTCAGATTACTCAGTCTTCTCCACGAAACTCTCAGTCTGGACACGGAGAATTTGAGGGCAAAAGATTGTGTGTCACAGCAAAAGATCTTTGGAAAATGAGAAATCTTGTGGATGCTTCTGAAACCTGAGGGGCCAGGATGTAGCGGGTGGTAGGCCCCTGCCCAGCATGTACAAGGAAAGCCCCGAGTTCCATTTGCAGCATTGGAAGGGAACGTTCATGACTCCTTTACTTCTCCTCCTGCCACATCAAACATGTGGTTTCCCTGAGGATCCCAAACCCCCTTTCCTAGATAGTTTGAAATATGCATTATTATGTACAGAGTCTCCCTGCTATGTGGCAGGCTACCAGACCTCTCCCTGTGTGACTGGAACTATGGACTGCTCCCTTCCCAGTCTGGCTGAAGTCCAGACCCAGGCAGTGTTCTGTGGTGCCTGTTAGTCTTGGTGGAAATGAGTGACTCTCTCACATGTCCTGCTCTGATGTAAGCCCTGCACACTGAAACATTTGGGCTCTTTCATAAAGGGTGAATTTCCTGAGTGTTTTCTGTTTTTTTTTTTTTTTCCCCAAGGCTAAGAGCCTGCGCCTATTACTGCTCCTAAGGAGACTTGAGGCTGGAAAGACAGACCTTTGACATTTCCTTAAAATTCAGAACAGCTCACCATCTGCTTTTCCTCACACTGACCTCCCCTATTTTCACGCCCTCCGCCCTCCCACCCCCCAAGCCAGCCAGACAAATTCAACTCGTGCAAGGCAGGCCTGGGGTGTGTCTGTGTGAGGGGCTGTGCAGGAAGAGGCAGCTTGAGAAAGTGCAGGGCTTACAACTGTGTGAGGAGGGTGAATTATAAGGCAAATGTGTTAAAGGGACAGAGGAACTCCGGAGACACCAGCTGCATAGGTTAGTGTGTAATGCGCTTGATTCCCAGAGCTTTGGAATGCTATTCTTTTCTCTCCTCTCTCCCTCCCTTTTCTCTCTCCTCCCCTCTGTCCTCACTCTTCTTCCTTTTCCCAACAGGGTGTCACTGAGTAGCCCATGCTGACTTCAAACTTTCATAATCCTCCTGTCTCAGTCCTTCTAAGTGCTGGGCTTACAGGTGTGTGCCATCGTGCTCATCAGGCGGTTTTCTTTTGAACAACTACAATTATTGGACAGACAAAAGTGGATGAAACACAGAAACACTGCTGATTTAGACTGCCAAAATTTTCTAGAATTCCCCCCTCCTCCCCCGCCGCCACATCCTCATTTCTTAGTATGGTAGTTAATGTTTCTGAAAAATTTATACCCTTTTTTTTTCCTATTTAATTTATAGCCTAAGGTGGGGGATCCTCAAATTTCGTAATCTCTGTGTTACAAAACCAGAGTTATCACAAGAGTCACCCATTAGCAAAGGGTGTGTGTGGTATGAGAAGAAAGGTCAGCAGAGGAGATGAACACCAAGGCCAGAAGAAAATGATAGCTGGGTGAGTTCCAGGGCCCAAGCAGGAGGATAAAGGAGAATACAACATGCAGGCTTTCCCCAGACCCACCCAGTACTGCCAGTCACCCCTGAATCCTGTCTTGGGGATCCTGTGGTGATAAACTTGGGCAAGGAATGCTCAAAGCTGACACCCTTAGTTTGGTAGGGACTCTCAGGGCCAGTGGAGAAATGTAGAGTTCTTATACTGTCCTCTGATATCATAAATGACATCTCCAATCCACATACAAATGTTCAGCTACGGCTGGTGCTCAGCTTTGAGGCACCTCTGTTAAGAGACATTAGCTTACCTAATGATGGTTGCCTGGTCTTAATTAGAAACCAACTATCTGCCGCTGGATCACTGCACAACACTGATGGGTAGAAACTAGGGCTGTCTAGTTTAGCAAATGACAATAGAGTCAGTTGTTGACATCTCCTTTATTCACACTTACGTGTGGATGTGGCTAGGTGTTTTAAGTTCTTGTTTCTGTGATTTCCTTGTATGACGATGAACTGTAACCTGGAACTGTGAGCTAAAATCCTTCCTCCCCTTATTTTTTTTTTTCCACCTTAGCATCAGTTTTTAAAAACAAAACTAAGAACGAAAATTACATCAAGTAAACTGACCTGGCTTCCGGGGACCTGGTCTGCTTTGTTCATAATTGTGTGGACCAGACAAATATTTGCTGAGTAAACAAACAGATGAATGGACACATAGATCATAGGGGACGCCGGTGGAAGGCTGGGGAAAGGCTTCGGAGAAAACATACTGAGTGTCATGGAGCTGAAGTGGTCTGGGCAGAGCCAGGGGAGAGGCAGGAGGCGAGGCTGAGGCTGGTTCAGATTGACAGGAAGTCATTGTGCTTGGATCTGAAGTGGGAGGAAGAGCTATGCCATGGAGGAGGAGCCTTATATGCAGATACCAAATTCTAGACTAAAATCAGCACAGGGCTCTATCTGCTGTGTAAAGTCAATTGGACAGCATGCAGGACTGGTTGGCCACTAGGTGGCTCATACTGGGGACAGGAAGACCACTTAGCCAATTGGTACTAACTGGCAACTCATTGTGAGAGTCCAAAACCAAGACTAAGTCCAAACTAATCACACACACACACACACACACACACACACACACACACACTCCTCACACATGCACACTCCTCACACACGCACTCACACATGCACACTGAAAGAAAAACAAATATGTGCATGCACACACAGAACCCCTAAACTTGATCACACTGGTCTTTGCTCAATTGCCCCAGGTGTTGGGTATTTTGGCCCCCAAGAGTACTAAAGAACTCCAGGTTTTTGAATTAGCAGAGTGAGGTTGGGAAAAAATTTAGTACACAATCTTCTAAGAAAATGTTTAACCCTTAGTAAATCATATACATAAAAATAAATGTAGAGCTAGAGAGATGGCTCAGCAGTTAAGAAGAGTAGCTGCTCTTCCAGGGGATGGGGTTGGTTGCTCCTAACCTCTGTAACTCCAGTTCCAGGCTATCTTAAGCTTCCTCTGGCCTCTGTGGGCACTGCATGCACTTGGTATACTGGCATACAGGCAGGCAAAACACCCATACACATAAAATAAAAATGCATTGCTGAACATGGTGATGTATGCCATTAATCTAAGCACTCAGGAAGCAGAGGCAGGCAAATTCCTGTGGGTTCAAGGCCAGCTTGGTATACATAGTAAGTTCCAGTCCAGCTAGAGCTACATATTGAGACCTTGTCTTAGAAGTAAGTAAAACTCATATGTGAACTTAGGTTCTCAAATAACTTTATTACATTCTAAGCATACTGAGATGAGAAAACAAATACCAGAGAAAACAACAAAAAGAGATTTAGGCTAAACTATCCAGATGATGTTTCTTTGACCCAGAAAGCTAACAAAAATGTCGGGATCAAGCACTTGCCTGCACTGCCAGGACAGGAAGTGGGCAGTGGCAAATGTGAGCTCAACTTTTCTTCCTTCCTTCCCTCCTTTTTTCCTTCCTTCCTCCCTCCCTTCCTTCCCTCCTTTTTTCCTTCCTTCCTCCCTCCCTTCTTTTCTTCCTTCCTTCCTCCTTCCCTCCCTCCCTCCCTCCCTCCCTTCCTTCCTTCCTTCTTTCTTCCTCCCTTCCTCCCTCTCTCTTTTATCCTTTCCTCCCTCCCTTTCTCCCTCCTTTCCTTCCTTCCTTCCTTTCTTTTTTTTTTCCTCTTCTTCATCACCATAACAGGAAATAAAAGTGTTTTACAAGAGCCTAGAACCAAAGGCTCAGGGCTTAAACAGGAGTTAGGGAGGGCTCTGCTGTCACAGACAAGTCTTTGCCTCCTCTGCTAATTGGTTTGTTGATGTGATCTGTACTTCCAAGAATGTCACCTCTGGGAAAAACTGACTGCCCAGTCTGGATGGTGTTTCGGTGGTAGACATGGGTGAGTAAACTGAGTAACAGGTTTTTATTATTTATTCATCTAAAGACTACTCTTTATATTTAAATATTTATTTTTTTACACACAACTAGTCTTTAAAAATGGTGATGAAGTCTTTTCCTATTCAGATCCCCTTAACTTCAGTCTTAATTCTTATCCACACATTCTCGAGTTTAGAACCACCTACCACTTCAAGGATCCACTCAGCATCCACCCAGTATACCACTTCCTATACATTCATTTCCTTATTCGATACTTAGGAGCACTCAGCAAGTGTTATATTAAAAAGTGAGAGCAGGACTGCAAAATGAATGTCATGTAACCACAATCATCCTTGCTCTTGCTAGAGGGGTCCACAGTTGGAGAGATGGACGTATTTAATTAAAATGTAAATGTGAAGCTGGGAATAAACCCTGTGATAGGTAAGTTTACCTTTACTTGACTGAAGTAAGGATGCAGGAGGCAGAGGAGGAGGGAACACACATATAACTCTCATTCATGATGAGCTCAGGATGAACATTCTAAAGCATACAGATAAATCAAAGCTAAGGAAAGCAAGAGGGTGCCGGGCCGTAGGTGAGCTGGCAGAGTACTTGCTTAGTATGTGCAAAGTCCTGAGTTCGATCCCCATCATCTCATGACCTGGCTATGCTGGTGTATGCCTGTAATTCCAGCAATTTGGAAAACGAATACAGGAGAATCAAAATTTCAAGGGTATCTTCAGCTACATTTTGCTTGGAGGCAAGGCTGTAGAAACAACATTTGGAGCCAAGCATTTTTAAGTTTGAAAAGAGGAATTATTTACTTAATATGCATTCATTTCCTTATTCAACATTTAGGGAGCACTTATCAAGTGTTATATTAAAAAGAGCAGGGCTATAAATGAATGTCATGTAACCCTGATAATCCCTGCTCTTGCTGGGGGGCTCACAGTTGGAGAGATGTGTGGTGGTATTGTGTTCTCTGAAATATTGTGCACCCTAATAAACTTATCTGGGGTCAGAGACAGAGCAGCCACAATATTAAACATAGAGGATAGGCAGTGGTAGCACACACCTTTAATCCTAGCATTCCAGAGGCAGAAATCCATCTGTTCAAGGATACAGCCAAGCATGGTGACTCACGCCTTTAACCAGGGAGTGATGGTAGAAAGCAGAAAGGTATATAAGGCATGAAGACCAGAAACTAGAAGCATTTGGCTGGTTAAGCTTTTAGGCTTTGGAGCAGAAATCTAGCTGAGATTCATTTAGATGAGGACTCAGAGGCTTCCAGTCTGAGGAAACAGGATCAGCTGAGGAACTGGCGAGGTGAGGTAGCTGTTGCTTGTTCTGCTTCTCTGATCTTCCAGCATTCACCCCAATACCTGGCTCTAGGTTTGATTTTATTAATAAGAACTTTTAAGATTCCTGCTACAGAGATGGGATTACTTGATTAAAATGTAATGTGAGCCTGGGAATATAACTCCATGGTAGGGAGTGTGCCTGCCTAGCATACATATGGTCCTATGTTTAATTGCCAGCACTGGAAAAGGGTCACATAAGAAGCTTTGGTGAAACACTGAACTACAGAATTGGGATGGATAAAGAAGCCTGCCAGGAGGACCAAGACGAGCTCCCTAAGATAATGCTCAAGGGGGTCTCAGAGTCCCCAGGGTTTGTTCTTGAGGAAGGGGAAGTAAATTGTAGGGGGGACATGTGAGCGAGTGGCATATTGGGTAGCTGCTGAGTGGGTCCATGTAGGGGTAGGTGGTTCTTGGCTATGTGTGAATATGTGAATAAGAGTTAAGACTGAAGTTAAGGGGATTTGAATAGGAAAAGAATTTTATCACCTTTTTTTTTTTTTTTTTTTTTTAAGACTAGCTGTGTTTGGCTTTACCCTGGGTCTCTGTGATATCTGTATCTGGTTCTTGGTCACTCAAGCAGTGTCAGATATGGGTTCTGTCTCATGGAATGGGCCTTAAGTCAAGTCAAACATTGGTTGAGCACTCCCACACAAATTCTGTGCTGCATTGCCCTAGCATATTTTGCAGGCAGGACAGATTGTAGGTCAAAGGTTTTGTGGCTGGGTTGGTGTTTACGTTTTTCTTTTGGTAACCTGCAGAGTACCTACCTACACTGAAGATGCTAGGATGTAAGGACGAAGGTTCTATCTAGGCACCAGTTTAACTTCTTCATGTTCAGTGCATTATGAGGGTGATGTCCTTGGCAACAGGATCTGGCTATCAGGTGGTTGGCCACCCATTATCTTGGCAACAGTCTGAGTTGTTTGGAGATTTCTGTGGGTTGGGACTTCATCTCCCACGTTATTAGGAGACTTAATTAGGATCACCTTTATATATTTTAGGAGGTTTCCTATGGTGATATTTTATTTGTGCTGAAATGTGATTTTATTTGTATGCTAATAAATAAAGTTGCTTGGAGATCAGAGGTCAAAGCGAGCCGTAAGCATAAGGGCAGTGGCAGCCCATGCCCTTAATCTGATCACATGGCAGGCAGAGTCTCTGTGTGGTCAAGGACACAGCCAAGCCTGGTGACAGGAACCTTTAATCCCAGTACCAACCATAGAGACCTGGAGGTCTGTTTAGACAGGCAGTGATGAGGAAGTCATGTGGTTGGGTTTAGAGCCAATGAGAAGGCAGAACAGAAAGGCAATAAAAAGACAAGTCAAACAGGAAGAAGCTCTCTCTCTGGGGAAGCGACAGCAGCGAGGTGGTAAGATAAGGTAGTCGTGATTCTCTGATCTCTTTGTTTATTTACCTCTGTATTTGGCTCTGTGTTTCTTATTTACTAAGACTGTTTAGAATTTCGTCTATAGTTTCCACTACATTAGGTTTTCATACCAGCCCTCAAATGGCCCTCAATCCCAGAGGTGTCTCCCCACATCCCATCTCTCAACCCTATCTCCTCTCCCCTTTCCCACCTGATTCCCCACCCCCCCAGTCCAACCATAAAATCTATTCTATCCCTGCCTCACCCCTCTCCAGCAATCACCTTCAAAAGTGGAAGCTGGATGGACGAATGCAGAAGAGGATGACACACACATCGTGTGTTTAAGGACATGTGTTTAGTCCTGGGCTACATCGCTACAGGTGGGATAGCAGCATACGGAGGGGAAAAATAGAGAAATATGTTTGTTCTATACTTGCATGCAATGTCCTTATTTTGTTAAACTTAGGATAATACAAATTAACATGATGCCAACCCACATCCTAAGGACTGTTAGAAATGAAATGTATCTAGAAGGCCTGGGAAAGCCAGGGCTGTTTTGAAAAGGAGAAGAGGAATGTGTACTTCCATCCTTCCATGGACTCATTGTGACCATCTTTTCTGGCAAGATGTAGAGAAATGAGTACACTCAAGTTTCCGCATGGCTGTGCTGGGATAACATGCAGGGGCGCAGGGTGGTGGGGGTGGGAAGGCAGAGGGCCCTAGGGACCTGCCAGCGGCTTCAAAAGGCCTGATAGAGAATTCTGGGCGTGTAATGAGGATAGTAAGACTCCAGAAGGACATCTAATGCCAGGGATACTTAGGACAGGGTCCACAGGTCTTGAAATGCAGCTGTGTCATGGGTAGGTGTGTTCGGTAGAAGGTAAGGGACAGGGTAGAATCAGGAATACCATCCAAGTGCTGCCCTGAGCAATGGTTGAATGGTGGTCCCACCGACATTGATTTTATGATCTCTGACACAGCAGACATCAGGAAAACAACACTGGAGCTTGAGAGAGCTTGAGGCAGATGCCTTAGGTAGTTTTTATTTATTTATTTATTTATTTATTTATTTATTTATTTATTTTTGAGACAGGGTTTCTCTGTGTAGTTTTGGTGCCTGTCCTGGATCTCGAGTTGTAGACCAGGCTAGCCTAGAACTCACAGAGATTTGCCTGGCTCTGCTTCCTGAGTGCTGGGATTAAAGGCGTTAGGGAGTTTTTAAACTGATGAACATAACAGATTTCCCCAGACAGGTGCAATCAGTGGTGTTACAGTTTGAACATGAAATGTCTCCACCAGCAGGCTCATGTAATAGGGGTTTGGTTACCTGAGGACAGACTCTGGGGAGGCAATTAGATCTTGACTTACTCAGTGGATGGATCTCGTGATGGATTCATAGTCTAATGACATTCATTGGAGATGGTGCAAAGTAGGGTCAGTTGGGGGAAGTAGGGCACTTGGGACCTGCCCTGGAAGTATGTTTCTGCTTTTTCCCCCCTTCCTCATCTCCATTTCCTGTCTGCCAGGAGCCGATCTTCTCTACTCTATGACATGATCCTGCTGCCAAGATGTTCTGCCTCATCACAAGCCCTTAGCAGCACAGTGAGCTGATTGCAGACTGAAGCCTCTGCAGCCATTAGTGGGAACAAACCCTTCTCCCCTTAAGCTGTTTCCCCCAGGGATTTTCCACAGTGATGAGATCATACAGGAAGGAAGCTGGAAGAAGGACTAGAACAATGATCCCTGCATTGGCCTGGACAGACTGGAAACCTGAAAGGCAGCAAGGCTATTGTAGAAGCTGAGAGTGGAGAGAGTGTGCTAATGCTGGAGAGGCCCGAGGAGAGTTTGGGAAATGGGGGCAACCCCCTAATATGGTAAGAGGGGGAGAAGGGCAGAACCGGAAGGAAAACCTCTCAAATTTCCATTTTCACTTGCAAAACACAGGCATGTTCTCACCTTCACATTTGTCACAAGTTGGGTGGCACCTCTCACAGGTCTGTGCATGTTGATCTGCATAGTAGTGCTCTGGGCAGGTGCGGTGACACTGTCCCTTGGAGCGTAGAAGAAAGAAAAATGTATCGCAAGACTGGCAGTCTGTGGGCCGTGGGCCCTGGCACGCCTTGCAGCTCTTGTCACATTTCTCACACCGACCACTGGTGCTTTCTCCATAGTATCTGAAACCAAGGGGGAGCGAAGATAGATACAGATAAGTTCTCAGTATCTGGGGAGATTGGCAGCTGGACACCAAAACCCAGGTGTGCACAAATCCCATGTAAAATGGCAGACTATCTCTACATTCACTCTACCTTCTCCTTTATGCTTTTAATTCTCTCTCAATGGTTCTCAGTGTGGTATAAATGCTAAGGGAATAGCTGTTATGCTATATTGGCTCAGAAATAATGATAAGAAAAAACCCCATGTGTTCAGCAGCAGATGCATTGTTTTTGAATAGTTCTGAGTATGGAAGCCAAGGATATGGAGGGCTGAATGGGCTTGAACTAAGGGCTATGTCAGACAGGGTTCACTCACTGGGTTGGCCTCTTCAGTCTCTTCACTCAATGTTCCTCATGGAATCATTGCCAAAATGCTAATGAAGCTAGTGAGTGTGGGTTCTCTTCCCTGTACACTGAGGGTTACAGCATCCCCAACTCTGGCTGTCTGTGAACATGGAGCTTGGAAGCACCTATAAGGCCAAAGTCACACATGGTGATGGCTCAACAGTTCTCTACGATCACTGCCACTACCTGTGAGGCACACCCTGGGTGGAAGAGCTTTCCTTTCCTTTCATCATCATCATCATCATCATCATCACCATTATCATCATCGTCACCATTATCACCATCATCATCAACACTACCATCATTTTGAATATACTGAATCTCCTATGTATAGTCAGACTAGACTTGAACTCTTGTCATAGTCCAGGATGGCATCAAATTTCATAGCAAATATCTTGCCTCAGCCTTTCAAATGCTGTAGGACTTGTTGGGAGCTGTGCAGCCTAGTTTTGGACCAGTATATGAGTGCTTGTCCAATGAATTTCCAGATGAGGCAAAAGCCCACGGGGACAGTCTCATTGGGCAAGGGCCAGTGGACTTCAGGACATTGCAGAGTATGCTGATGGAACCTCACTGCCTGCAAGTCCTCTTTTTCTAGTAATATTGACAATTCTCTTGGTGATTTTAGTGTCATTTCGTCAATCATACATGGGACAGATGTGACCATTCCTGAAAACCCCATTTTTTTTCTTGAATAGTTTTCCCCTAAAATTCTTTGGGAGCTGATGCTTCTCAGGTTTCTTGTCTGGGGATGCCAGCTGTCACTTCTGACCCGGGAGCTGTTCTGATTCAGCACTGACAGGATTGGAGGCAGATCACCCCGTTTCTGTAAATATGTTTTGAGCAAGATGGTTGTCCTTGAGAATGTGCACCTATGCCAATCACCTTTTAGTTTTGTAAATACAGGATGCACTTGGCTCAATACTTGGTCAAGCTATCAAAATGATAAGTGTTATTTTGGTTTAAGGATGTTTTAATGTAAACGTTGGGAAAAACACATTTGACATGTTTGGTTTTGCTGGAGGTTGATGTTGGAGGATGGACAAACATGCTTGTTTTTGGTGTATAAGTAAAGACGGCGGGCGCTATTTGGGCTGGTAACTTGTGTGAAACCATCCGATGGTTGGACGAGTCATGTCTTCACGCCTGTGCCTCATCCCCACCTCAGGACCTGACCCCAGGCTGCAGCAGGACCCTGGTAATGACTTCATGCCTGTGCCACTACACCCAGCTCGCAAGACAATTTAAAATGTACCTCTGAATAGATCTTCTGATTTCTCAGTTTGGAAACATTTTGAAATATGAGGTCACGTGATTGATGCTTGTCTTTATAAATAGATGTAAATCCCTTTAAAAAGATTTTTGGAGAGTCAATATACTAACGATAAGGACCATTTATTAAGCTCTGCTGTATGCCCAATGATGCCCTAGGGACTTCAGAAATATTTCATCCTATTGACCATGAAAATGAGAGAGCAGAATGTGATGGTTAGGAACTTAGGCTCTGGAACAAGTGTGGGTTCAAATCCCAGCAGTACCGCCTAATGAGCTGTGTGCCCTCGGGTGGGTCACTCCATGTCTCTGTGCCTCATATTCCTTACTTGTAACTCATATTACTAGCACATCAGTCAAACACTAGAAAGTTGTTATACTGGTGACAAAACTCTATACATAGTGTGTATTTGTATTAGTTGTGGATTTTCAAATTCTCACAGCATACCTCCTGAGTTTATATATTACCGTCCCAATATTATAGATCCAAAAACATGACTTAGAACATTCAGAGAATGTACTTAAGGTCAAATAGGAGATAGTACGTAAGACCTCATCTGTCAACCCCAATGAAACACAACAGTGTGCTTGCTGCAGGTGAACAGATACCTTCCAAATCAGATCAAAGTCTTGAGGACATGGGCAGAGGTGGTGTGGCTCATGTCTGCCTCTCCATGATCCTTGCCTGGCAGGATCATGTCATCACTAATGCATATGGCTAGTACTTGCCCCAAGTCACTGAAGAGTTGGTAGCACACATGAAATGTTTTTCTTCCAGGAACTGAACTTTCTTTTTTCATGAGAAGATACCAGGACAAGGACAAGCCTTTGAAGTCTAAAGTATGGCCTTTAACTTGGCTAATTCAGACACACAAAGGTATTCTTATACTAACCTGTGTGGACTATGTGAGTGAACGAATGAGATATGCAGAAACATGAGCCAATATATAGGAAATAAATGAAGCATGCAGACATCACTTAGGGCCGAAGAAAGGTGCTCATTGGAGTGAAAGCACCCAGGGGAGGTCCTTCAGTTTGGCTCTGGAAGCTCTCAGGGTCCTGGGTTACTGATTGGGAAAGAGTGGGTGGGGTTGTGGAATGCTGGAGAGGGCATGGCCCCATTAAACTTTCTTCCCAGAGGGCTTGTAACCTGATATACACACCAGCAGTTGTTCTTAGCAGAAAAATAACCAAGTTCTTATTCACAAACTGCCTTTATTTTAGCATTTCTTATCAATGTCAAGGTTGCTTTTAGAACCAAAGCAGATTGTTTGTGGAGGTATGTCAGGTTGCAGAGTCCATGGAGGTGTAAATGGAGATGGTAACTGAAATTGTTCCCTTTGTGCCATCAATGTCCCACCTGTACTGCTTAGACTTTCATATTAACCCTGAATCATATCACATCCCAAAACTGAAGAAAAAGAACCTCTACTAATGCATGTGGGTCATTCTGAGAGGAGGGACCGCACTGCACTGCAACCACACATATCTGTAGATTGTTGGTGAGGCCAGGTCCTGAGGATGGTTAATCACTTGGTCTGATGGGACCATCTGGCTTAGTGTGTTCTCTCACTGGAACACACTATTTTTCCCTTTTCTCATCCTTCTCTGTGGCCTGGCTCATATTTGCTCCCTGCTAGCAGGGAGGCTTTACTATGGCTCTCCTTATTCTGAGCCCTCCTTTCCTCAAAGGCAAATGACTTGCCATCTGGAGTGGCTGCAGGATGAGAAGGTCCTTACCCGTCCCTGCATTGCAGCAAGCACTCTTTGCCCAGCTGGAACCAGCCAGGTCGGCAGGAGCGGCACTGCATGCTGTGTGGTCCTTCACAGGTCCTGCAGGAGCTGTGGCAGAGCACACATCGGTGGCTGTCCTTATCAGTGTGGTATCCTTCTGGGCAGCTTTTCACACAGGTCGTGTCTGTGAATGAAAGAAAGAATGTGTCTTGATAGAAAGCCTGACCTGTGGCTCCCACACATCCCCTCTTTGGTCAAGGAAGCATTGCATGAAGAGATGAGGCCCCATGGGCTGATTGACATCAGTGAAGACAGAGGTCGGCATGGACAGGCCACAAAAGGCAGAATAGAAAGTGCAGGTTGGGGGCGGTGGCAGCTGGGGTTGTTGGGTACCTCTGCTCTATTTTTCTGTCATAGCTATAACACTGACCACCAACTTTGTGGTTTTAAGACAGGAACTGATCATCTCACTACTACAGAGGCCAGAAATCTAAAATGTGTGTACAGAGCTGCATTCCTTTTAGAGGCTATGGGGTGGGGCACCTGTTCCTCCCCTGTTCACTTTTAGAGGGCATCTGTGTTCATGAGCTCAGGAACCCCTTCTCTTGAGGGCGGTATCCTCTCTGTCCCTCTGATCCCATCAACACCCACCTACTTCTAATTCTACTCTCATCAGACCTTTGTGATTATGTTGGTCTTGTCTGTTTACGTCAGGATAATAGCCCCATGCCAAGATCTTTCGTTAAGTACATCTACAAAGTCCCCTTTATATATAAAATATATACCTGCAGGATTGAGAGATTAAGTTGTGACATCTTCAGGAAGAGCCTAATTAGTCTATCACAGTCTTCCGAAAACTATCTTGTTTATAAATAGCCTGTTTCTGGTGGTGTGAGGCAGGAAAGGGTGAGTGTGAGAGGATCAGGCCAGGGCAAATCCCCTGCCCCTGCCTTTGGGAGCAGCCTCTGTATAAAGGCTTAACTTTAAATTCTTTTACATTCCCAGATTAAGGGAAGATCTTCACTAATGTCATGGCTTCCTCTCTGTAAGAAGGTATCTGAGGTGACCCCAGATTGGTCATTACTAGAAGATAATATCCTAACCCGTGAGATTGTGTGAGAGATCCAGTCAGAAGGGCTATTTTTATGAGGAATAACTTCAAGAAAGGAGGTTTATTAACCTAAAATTGGCAAAGAAGACGGTGTTTCCAAGTGTCACCTATTGTGAGAGGCCAGCATGGTATTGAGGATGGGTGACCCCATATGTAGCAGGGAGATTCCAATGCACTTGCTGATGATATCTCACCAAGAGTGGGAGGCTGGCCACCTATTTTTTTTTTTTTTTTTTTTTTTTTTGGTTTTTCGAGACAGGGTTTCTCTGTAGCTTTGGAGGCTGTCCTGGAACTTGCTTTGTAGACCAGGCTGGCCTCGAACTCACAGAGATCCACCTGGCTCTGCCTCCCAAGTGCTGTGATTACAGGCATGTGCCACCACCGCCCAGCATGGCCACCTATTTTGTACTGTGATTGTCTCCCTCTGAGCTCTATTCTTCTGACTGGAAGAACAATGTTGATACTTTCTGGACTTCCATGTATTCATCTCTTTTAAATTAGTCAATCAATTGATTGATTGATTATTTTTGAGACAGTGTCTCATATAGACTGGCCCCAAACTTCCTATAAAGCTAAAACTAGCTAAGGCTAGTCTTGAACTCCTGATCTTCCTGTCTTCACCTCACAAGTGCTGGGATGACAGATACATGCCTCTGTGTCCTACCTTTTCACTTTTTGGAAACAGGGTCTTGCTATATGTAGTCCACACTGGCTTTGAACCTGAGATCCTCCTGTCTCAACCTCTCCAGTAGTAGGATTATAGGCATGTACCACCACACCTAGTCAAAGTGATTAATTAGCCAAAAAATACTAAATCAAGAGGCAACTATGACAATAGTGGACTGGCTACATGATTAGGGTGTCTGTGAGCAGACTTCTCATTACTAAGGAGTCCATGGAGAAACTGAATTATCTTGAGGAGAGGATCCACATGAATACTACTGATGAGAAGCAGGTGGATATCACACTACTCTAAACATGGCTCTCAACAGATATAAGCTACCTCTTTTGGCTGAGAAAGTACACCCACCTTCTAGTCATGAGGCAGCCTCTTGCCAACGCAAAAGGAAGACTAGGGACTGAATTCTTTTAACGTGTCCACAGCATAAAGTACAGAGACAAGCTGTGTTCCAGACTGAAGGAGACTACAAGATGTGAAAGGTAAATGCATGTAGACCTTATCCTAAAACCTGTCCTAAAGGGGAGCTGGGACCATTTAATATTAACAGTATATTAAAAAAATTAGACTTATTTATTTTGTTTTATGTATATTAATGTTTTGTCTGCATATTTGTATGTGTACCACATATGTGCCTGAACCCACAGAGGTCAGAAGAGGGCATCAGATCCCCTGGAAATGGAGTTTCAATGATTGCGAGCCACTATGGGTGCTGGGAATCAAACCTGAGTCTTCTGCAAGAGCAACAAGTGTTCAAAATCACTGAGCCATCGCTCATTGTATCAATGCAAATTTATTAGTACTGACAATGTCCTGTGTTATGAAGAAATTGTCCCTGTGCTAGGAAACATAGAGCAAAATGTTCACGGGAAAGGGACTGAAATGTGTCTAGCTTATCTTTTAATGTTTGAGAAAAAAGATAGATTGTGGATTAGCAAATGCATGCACATGGGAAGGGGGGATGATGGTTAGTAGTGGAGCAAGTGGGCAAAGGGCAGTGTGTTCCTTGGACTATCCCATCTTGTCTGTTTTCTGTAGGTATGAAAAAATGTTAATGAAATACAAAGAAAAATTAAAAAAAAAAAAAACAGAAAAAGTTAACAACTACTGGGCATCAGACATCATCTCCTGCAGGCTTTCTCTCTCTCTCTCTCTCTCTCTCTCTCTCTCTCTCTCTCTCTCTCTCTCACACACACACACACACACACACACACACACACACACACAGAGAGAGAGAGAGAGAGAGAGAGAGAGAGACAGACATTATGGCTGGCTTTGGACATGTGTTACAACTCACTAAGAAGAAGAGTCTCTCCGGGGCAGGTGTAGCACTGGTTCTCGGCTGGTCCTGAGCAGCGGGAGCACTTCCTGTGACATGGCTGGCACCTGTGAGCACCTTCATCCCAGTACTCTATGGCCGCACATTCCTTGGGTGCTGTGCAGACCTCATTCACTTTTGTCATGCCTTCCTGACAGGTCTGGCAGGTCCAAGCTGATGAGCAGGATATACAAAACTCAGGGCAATCTGCAGGTATGGCAGTCAAGAAGAGGGTGGTGGGAGATGGTTAAGTCAGTGCTGTGGGATAATGCTTTTGTACACTGGTTTAATAAAATGCTGATTAGCCAGTAGTCAGGAAGGAAGTATAGGCAGGATAAGCAGACAGGGAGAATTTTGGGAAGAGGAAGGCTGAGTTGGGAGATGGAAGTCTATCCAGGGAGCAGCATGTAATGGCACACAGATAAAGCCACAGAAAATGTGGTGACATATAGATGAACAAAAATGGACTGAGTTTAAGTGTAAGAGCTAGTCAGTAGGAAGCCTGAGCTAATGGCCGAGCAGTTTTAATTAATATAAGCCTCTGTGTGTTTAATTGGGTCTGAGTGGCTGTGGACTGGGTGGGACACAGGAAAACTCCAACTGCAAGTCAGGGACATTCCTTTAGGAAATGAATTCCTTTCTTCTGGAGACTTCTAGGGCTTTGTGCCAAGGATATGGGGACAGGGTCACCCAATACTATGAGCAAGGTTGTATACCAGTATGTGGCCTTTTCACCATCATAGTCTCCATTGCCATGGTCTTTCCCTCATCTCCCAGAAAACCTCTAGCTGTTCACTAGTAAAGCAGTTGTTAGAATGTATTATAATTGCCCAACAGCAAAGGCCTCTTTGGTGCTCATTGTAAATGCACAGTGCTGATGTGAGAGGACATGCATACACCAGGCAGTTGCTTGTCAGATGTGTTAGACAATCAACAAAGATCAGTTTACTCTTAGAGGTTCCAGTGCTCATCAGGCCCTCTACTTGTAATCCTATTTTTGCAGACATGTGCAGGTTTCTTCCTACAGTTATTGCTTCCTCTCTTTCCTGGAATCTTCCAGAACATCTCTCAAATTTCAA